>NC_043982.1:27085862-27130862 GCF_902150065.1 Myripristis murdjan | reverse complement strand
GTGTACATGCATCAGCTGCAATAATAATTTAACAGGAAAGCACATTCATTCACACAGCTTCAGAGTCCCTGAGCAAAATAACTAGCTCACTGCCATCACTCACATCTGTGGCTCGGCATGATTAGATCCGTGTTGTACAGTCAGGAGCTTGCACGGGGGCCACTTTCCTGCATTTCTACATCAGTGCTAATTCATAACAAATGGCCCTTTATGGTTTCACCTTGGACTGCATCACTGTGATTAGCTCTCTCCTGTGCCAGTGTTTGCAAAGTGATGTGCAGTGTCAAAGTCTTCCACTGGAAATCCAGAGGTGTCCTGCCTGCTTGACCCAACCAAAATCCCACACATCTCCTTGATTCCACCACATCCCCCAGTCCCCTTTTAACAGCTTTGGCTTTCTCCTCCTCTCATCTCTCCTTGCCTCCCTACCCCGGCTGGGCTTGGCCTGGGCTGGCTGTGCGGAGGTGGAGCGCTTAGCAGGCTAAATCATCTGGCACTCTGCCTTGAACTTTGCTCTAACTAATTTATCCGAATTAAACAGTTCACCTCAAACGCTTGGCTTGCACGTTGCTTTGGCTAAATTAGTCTCTTTTCTTCGAAATGGGGGATTTGTTTTGTTTGGATTATATCTCTTTCAAAGCAACAAGAGACACTGCTCACAATTTAACAGGCTTAAGCCTCTTGGCCTCTGTCTTACACTGACATTTAAATGATTGCCGATTTCTTACACAAAATATTGGCCAGTGTCTAAGCGCATTTTAAACAGGAAATGATAGGCAAGTCAATTAGGGGAACATTAAGGAGACTGATGTTGGCCAGTCTGCCTCATGAAATGTTTAGAAACGGATCTGGACTGTGTTGTGTTCTCCAGTAAAAATACTGGGCAAGCAACGGTAGCACTTAGCCGTAAATGAGGTTATGATTATTCAAATCTGATTATTCAAATCAAAAGATTATAATTATCTGAAACCTGCTAATTGGCCCCTGTCTGTGACACAGTAGTTGTGGGCATCAGCATCAGCAGCAGCAGCAGCAACAGTAATGCCAGTGTGCTCTTGTGGGCTTGATGTTTGGCTCAACTCCCCAGGCAGCTCTCCCCTATGGATGGGGCCCAGTGTATGTGAAACGCTGCAGGAGGCTGCAGGCGGCTGCAGGCGGCTTATCCCTGTGCCTCTGCTCCCATACACGTCCCATCAGCCAAACTGGGACTGCCGGAGTAATCTTGTTAAGAATGGATGTTGTTATTGTGCGACTGGATATGCATTTTGGCTTCACGGTTTGCTGGGAGCGCACGTGGGCTGGAGCAGAAAGACAATGGGGAGGGGGTGGCGGTGAGGGGTGGTGGTGGGGGAGGTGGAGTGCCTATTTCTGGCACTTAAAAGATGACAGTCCTCAACCCTCTTCCTCTCTCTCTCGCTACCCTCCTCTCTCCTTTCCTAGCTCCTTGCTCTACCCTCTCCCTCTCCCTTCTCACCCTCCGCGTTCACCAAAATAACAACAAAGCGGGCGGAATAAACAGCAGCTGGGTGACATTTACTTGGAGCTGGTGTCTTCACCTATAACTGGTATTAAAGATGATGATCATCATCAGCGCTGAGAGGAAGGAGGAGGGTTGCTCACCTCAATCTCTCTTATGCCACTATTACAGTATGGGTGACTTGGCAAGGAAAGCAAGGAGAAACTGTCTGTCTGTCTGTCCCTCCCTATCTCTTTCTCTCTTCTTTCTCTCTTCTTTCTATGCAACCACTCCTAACATTGATATCTGTTTGCCAACAGACTGTGGCTTTGACCTTTCTCACAAATGAATTATTTCGGTTTAATGATCCTTTCTGCAGAAAGAACAAAAAGATAGCTGAAATAATAGGGGTGGGGGGTGGGGGGTGGGGGGTAAAAGGGCAGCACCCACACACCCGCACTTTATTTTTCAACCTTAGTTATACGCTACCTGCGAAGACACCTGTATGCCTCTAATAATGCAACCTGCTCTATTTGTATCTCCGAGGTGCTTTTGAAGCATCTAACAGCCTAAGCCTCTGAAATGAAAACTCACTTCAAGAAATGCTCAGGATGTAACAAGCAAGAACATGCACCTTTCGTGTGCATGTGTGAAACCAATGGATCCTCTTTTTTTTCTCACTCCTCCAATGTTTGATTAATTCTTCTTTTTTCTGTTGGATCAGAAAAGGGGTGGGAGGGAAAGGGTAGATGCATGAAAAATTCAGAACGTTATAATATAAAATCCAGATGAATCATGAATGCTTAATGGGAATCAGGGCCGAGCACGCAGGGCATCGAAATTGTTCTCAAAGAATCCTGCATTAGCTGCCAATACAGCGCACATAACGAGAGATACCGCATGTTAGGATGCCTCTCTGTCAGCTGCGTTGCTGCTTTTCCCTCTCTAGATGGCAACGAAATGAGGTACTGAGGGACACTGAGAGGAGGATGCCAGAAACATGTGAAAAGCTTTTAGGGGGTAGAGGCCGTCTGTTGTTGAGGTCTGGCTAATTGCATTTATCCTAGGCGTAACTGCTTGTTGTTGTGCTTGTGGATTGGACATGCACTGATGGTCTATCTGATGAAATATTAACACATCTTTGCCAACACCCGGTCTTCTCTATTGTGTTTTAATGAAATGCAGAGTTCCAAGAAAAACTTCTGCTATTATGAATAATAGAAGATCCAATTAGTGTAACACTGTTGCAGATGAGTTTGATGAAAGACCGGACCGGTGTAATTCTAAAGCAGTGTGAACACTAACTGAGGTTATCCAAGTGTTTGCATGTACTGCTTTGTAACATTACTCTTGCTGGTTGCTTATGTGATGTAATGATGTTGTGAGAAGATACATCATACTTCTACTACTAAATGTCACAGGGTGATGGATGACAGATGTGACACTCAACATTATATAAATATTAAACACCATTTCAGTAAATATATATATTTCAATACAGGAGTATTTTTTGTTTGTTTGTTTGTTTGTTTTTTTGCAAAACAAGTTCAGCTTTTTAGACCAGCCTGTTGTCAGAAAAAAAAATACCTTAAAGGTTGTTAGTTTTGTTCTGTTGTTATTTATTTATTTTTTCCCCAGCTGTATTAATGTCATGTTATTGGAAAAAAATGGATCACAAAAATGCTAAATTTCACAGTCAGCTAAATATCGGCGGTAAAAATATTTTCCAGACTGATATTGATATTGCTTTTTGAAGCTGATATCGGCCAATACTATTAAACAATATATTGGTCCAGCCTCAAAAATAAAATCCCTGATTGTTGTTGCACATAGGCTGCATAGGTTTGCTCTGTTTAGCTCAGTATGCAAATTTTGCATCTGTCTACCTGTCATTATTATACTGTTATCACCCTGTAGAGTTCATTAAGGACACACACCTGATACCTCTGTAGTACATTGACTCGAGTATTCAGACATAGGTAGAACGAATGATCGGCATGAGCAAGACATCATGAAGTGTCTCCAACTTTTGTAACTCTGAAGTTCTCTAGCATGTTAGTTTATAATGTTATAAAATAACAATAATGGATTACTTTTAATGACAGTAACACTGTAATGTATCAAGCTACCTTTAAAAGTTAAAATTCCACATTGGAGGAGTGAGAAAAAAAGAGGATCAACGGTGCCCACTGTAACAATTATTTCATAATAACAGCTGAACAGCTTACATTTCCTAAAACAAAAACAAAAAATAAAAACAAAAACAAACAAACAAACAAACAAGCAAAAAAAAAAAAAAAAAAAAAAAAAACAGTGGGATGAGATAATTCCGCTTGTTTCCAGAATTTTCTTAAACTGAGTATCATTTTCCTGATACTACTGGGCTGAACTGCCTTATTCTGTTTCAACATATTTACATTTATTTCCAGAAAAAAAAAAAATCCTGAAACAAAGAAAAAGATTTTATGACTGTATATGAGACTAATTGGCTTGTTAAGATTTTTTTTTTTTTTTGCATAATATCTACCTTTTAAACAAGACAGCTGAAAACATGAAATCTGCTTTCCCTAAATGGCACATGATATAAAAATAAATCTCATATTAGTCATTGATTCAGTGAGTTATTTACTATTGAGAGTGCTATCTGACTTATCTGAGTTGCACTTAAGTGAAGTGGGATCAACAGCGGACATTTGTCTCCGAAAAAAAAAAAAGGCAATAGTTTTGAGGATGTTTCTAAGTCAACATTAAGCAATGAAATGGGGGATATAAATATAGTATATCCATTTTTTATTTTACAGAAGCAGTGTGCAGTGTCTTGGAGGAATTCCCCTCTAGTCTTTAGAGACTCCTCGCTGCTAGGAAGAGGAATGGGGCTCTGCCAAATGGCACAGTGCCCTTTTATGTTACTTTGTGTGCTTTATCTGCATCATGAAGTTGTATGCTGCAGTTAGCTGATGAAGCCTGGTGGCAGCTGCAGTGAGAGAGTAATATTTTTATGGGCTCTGCAGATCTTTGAATGGTTTGTCATCGGGGGGAAATGACCCGGGCCAAACCCAAACCCATTGTAGCCTCCATCTGGACGGAGGCAGTCGCACTGGTCCTTGTTTCCCTCCATCTCAATCTGTGCTGCTCTCCTAATGTTTGCAGAAGCCGGCGCCTGGCTGAATCTCCACTTGCCAAGATGTGGCGTGTTTATCAGCGTCTGTCTCTCTCTCTCCACACAGGCAGGCACACATGGACATTCACACACTCACACACACTCACACACACACACACACACACACACACACACACACACACACACACACACAGATGCCAGTGCACACACACTTGAATGCAAACACACACAGTCTGTGCCTCTCGTTGAGTGGCCAGATAAGAAAACATGACATTATCTGTGTTTGTGTGTCTTTGTAACTGCGCACGCACACAAACATAGACGTCTATGCTTGTGTCTGTGTGTATTCCTGTGTGTGTTTCAACGTATTGTGTCTGCAGTCAAAATGCTAATGTCATATCTGTCTTGATGACCTTTTCCTTTTTGTTGATGCCCGGTGTTTTCATAAATATCGTCCTGATATCCTGGGATGTGTAATTACCGCACCGCAGCAACGCACTGCCTCTTTATTAGTTTTCTGACAATGGCCTGCCTTGTCACCAACTGTGTAGACTGCTGTGTGTGCCTGTGTGTGTGTCTGTGTGTTTAAGGGTGGGGGTCGGTCCTCTGTTGTCCTCTGTTTATTTAGCTGAAACCTGGAGTGCAGAGAGCTGTCCTCATACACGCACAAAATGTGCAGGCATGTCAGGCATCACACACAAATACACACATATACAAGATAAAAACACTGGATTGAGTGTTGCCTGTGTAACATAGCTGCTAGACCTATTTAAATGTCAGTTTATAGCTCAGCAGTAGCCATAATATCCCTAATATCCCATTTCATATCAACTTATTCATCTTTGGGAGCTTATTGGCAATGATCTCTAGGGATTCGTGACTGGATGATATCCAGTCCAACACACATATGAAAATAGGATGGAGGGATTCGGCTTCATGTGCACTGTATTATTTCAGCAAATAATGCATCGTATGACGGGAGAATTCCGATCAGGCCTCTCAGGTAGGATTTTTGCATGCAATATAGAGCATGTGTTAACATTTACAATGCAAGAAGGTGAGAAGGATTCAAGCTTTTGTTGCATCACTGGCAAGGAGAGAAAATGCATGTCAAAAAGGTCTCTGCATACGTAATTGGATCCCGCTCCACATTTGTCGATAGGGATCGCACTCCCCAGGTTTGACTCCAGGGATTAGGGCAGAAGGGCGTTTGATCTCGGCGGTTTTGCATAAAATCACAAGTCTCCTGAATCCTGTTGGAAAGGAGCTGAGTAAGCTAATTGGGAACTGCAGCCGCGTGCCGGGATGGACTTATGCTGTTGCTTCATGTGGTGTCCTCAAGATGCCTTTGACAACGCGGCAATTACTGTACAGTTGGAGTGCTGTGATAATGATGCTTTGTTTGAGTGGAAGACAATTGAGGATATTGTTTGAGTCAAATAGTAAGGGACTGTCACATTCACAGGCATGCATTAATGAATGTACATACACATATACAGAAACACACACACACACACACACGCACACACACACACACACACACACATACACACACAGGGGTGTACATGTGAGCTCAACTAGTAACTTATCAATCAACCCAATAAGTGCAAGTAATCAGACAGGAAACTAAACGTATCTACTATCAAACAGTGATGGACTACACAGTCCTGCATGGACATGTGCATGTTGTGTACACACACACTCACTCACTCACACACACACACACACACACACACACACACACACACACACACACAAACATGCACTCAAATACAACTTCAATCAACCCAATCACAGCGGGCGATCAGACAGGAAACTAAACTTATCTATTATCAAATGAGAGCCAGGTCAGCCCGTGCCAATGTAAGTGTATCCCGAAATGCTCTGGAGCAGCTATCAGTGTCCCTGGTGTCCGCATCGGATCCACACGCACCCAAGCAGCCGGAGCAGAAAAAGAAGCGGGCGTGCCAGTTACGGGACATAATTGCTACTAATGACCATTAGGAGTTTGGTTTTCATCCTCCGGGGGCCGTAGAAAAGGCCTTTCGTCTTATCAGTTGATTAGAAGCAAATAGACGGGGCCGGATCCTGCATATTAAGTAAACAGGGGGCTAAAACGGTGTTACGCTATCAGGGGAAAGCCTAATGGAGTGGTGGAAAGCCCATTCTCTGCTAATGCCTGAACCACAACAAATGGACAACTGCTCACATGATCCAACACTTGTCAAGCTTGGGTAGCATTTTTTTCTTCCCCCTGTGAAATTGCATGTGAAAAAACAAACAACAAAAAACAACTGCATCAGCTTGAGGCCTGGCTCAGTTTACTTTCTGCTGTAGACCTTTGTGTTGCTCTGTAGAGAAGGCACTTGTGTTTTTCCAGCAGCAGTGCTGGCATCCAACTGTCAATGATGGCAGCAAAGTTGGTTTTTCCTCTCCGTGGATTCATTTGCATTATGCAAATCAACAATTGATATGGATCTTCCCTCTCCGATGAACATTTTGCACAGCAATTTGCCAAGCAAGTAATTACTTATTGACAGAATGATACTACACAGGAAATTGTATGAAATGGCAAACTCATCTCATTGAAATAGAGGCAATAATAATACTAATGATAACATGACTACTACTACTACTACTACTACTATTACCACTATTACTACCACCACTAAGAAGAAGAAGAAGAAGAAGAAGAACAACAACAACAACAATAATAATAATAATAAAAATAATAATAATAATAATATCTTTAATCAGAGGAAGAGGAAGTAGGATATAAAATGAGAGGTCATCTGCTCCATCTATAAAATTGAGGAGTTACTGGGGTTTACATCCTGTTCTCGCTCTCCACCGCCACCTGTGGTTGCAGCAGGTTGGTGACATTGCATTTTAATTAATTCCAAACATTATTAAGAATACAAATTCACTGTCTCACTTCACTGCACCGCACAGTTTAAATAGGCAGGAGGAATATCAGCAACAATCCATATTATGATGGAATTTTTATGTTCTGTTTGTCTAACCTGCGAGCTGCATTGTGTCGTGTTGAGTGATAAACTTTTTCCCCCTCTGTGCTCTCATACAGAGAGAATTTACGTGTCAAAACATTGTTAGAAACTATTTTACATCAATTTGTGTTCTCAATATACCTGGGTTTTTCTAATTTACTGCAGATGAAGAGTCACAGCAAAGCAAGAAGTGACAACATTTAACTCACTCAGATGAAAATTTGATTGAAAATGGAACATTTTAACAGCTTCACCATCCCTTTCAACAGGTTTTATACACATTTGAATTGACTATTTCTTTTTTTTTTTTTTTTTTTTTTTTTTTTGTAAGTTGCACTCCTGTTCGGTTTGTTTAAACACAAGATCCCCCCTCTATTCAATAATAAATCAGAGGTCGGGCTCAAAAACTGCATAAACACATTTCATTTTTCTATTTCTGGGGCCAGTTTTCAGTTTAGTATAAGCTTAACTTCAAGGCAACATCAAAGCAACTAAATACAGCCGGCACTTCAAGACTGTCTGCGACCCCTAGTAACCTTGAAAAAACATGAGTCACCCAAGTCAATAAGCAATTAATACCACTCCACCAGGCTCTGCGATCTGGGTTAGAAACATTACGCTTCTTTGTAATTATCTCATTCATAATGGTCTATCTCAAAGTTACATTTCCTTTTTGTCTGTATCCACCTTAATTGCAGAAAGAAATTATTTCCCAGTGCACTGATGCTGGTGTGTTTGTGTCAGCGCCATTCCAGCTCTAATATCATGTATCCCGAGAGATTGGCACCTGGAGGAAAACAGAAAAGGGAAGAGAAAAAACTGTCAGTGTGCAGCTGCATTTTCTTTCTCAGTAATCGAATCCCTCAAAAGGGGTCCATTTTTCTTCATCTCCCCAGGTCCACAGGACCTTTAAACAGAGCAAGGCACCAAAAGAAGGCACCATAGAACACAATTATAATTCCAATATAGTCTTGTAAAGAAAATGTAAACAGATAGCCAGGCTGCAAAGCTGCCCCCGTTTTCCCAGAAGACTGGTAATAAAGTAGAAAAGATGTAATACTGGAAGAGGCTTTTTACCCCCTGTCCTTTTCTCACTCCCGAAATTGAAAACTGTGGGTCTATGAGATCGCGTTGGTGGAAGAAGGGATGCTCTGAGATTTATGAGAGATTTAAGGGAGAGACAGAGGAGAGTAGTGGCGGGGTGTGTGTTTGTGTTTGCGTTTTTGTGTGTGTGTGTGTGTGTGTGTGTGTGTGTGTGTGTGTGTGTGTGTGAGTGTGCGTGTGTGGTGGGTGGGTGGGAGGGGGTGGAGGGGGTTGCCAGAGGCGTTAATGCGGTTTTGCAAATGGAATCTAATGTATGAGTATTGATAAGAATAAATGGTGCTCTGCAGAGCTGCTGCGCCTCCTTTTCCAATACAGTAGCTCTATGTGTTTTGTCATAGGCTTAATTTCAGAGTGGTTAACCGCCAGACTCTGACAGGGGAAACAAACAAGCCACAGTTCCCCCAGAAATCAGAACAAGAGCAAATTGGTGGCAAATTTTGATTTGTAAGAGCACATCGCTTTCATATTGGCAAATCTTGAATTCTCCAGGCTAGACATTTTTATCCTTTTCCATAGTTTTCTCCTCCTGAATATTCTGTTTGTTGTGCACTGTCTTGGGGGCAGCATTTGTTTTATGCCCAGTTTTTTTTTTTTTTTAGTTTACTCTCCAGTCATTGCAAGGCAGAGAAACAGCAGTAGGCTGCTTATGATAATTTCCTGGCAGCGGTTACAACTGTCCTAATAATTACTGGTAGTGGGAGCTCGGCACACACAGCTCAAGGGTGTGTGTGTGTGTGTGTGCATGAGTGTGTGCAGGGCTGGATGCCCATACACACACTCACGTACACATTCACTCACACAGCCACACACACATACATACACACACTCATTCAGTCATTCAGTCACCTCTCCTCAACTTCCTTGTACTTCTGAATACTTTGCTATTGTGTCAGTGGTGTGAGGTCAATCACATATACAGTAAGTCAGCTATTGCATAAAATATTTAGTGAAAATTGAAAAGCAGCTTTGAATCACTCTTTTTTTTTTCATTTGAACTCCACTTCTCAGCTTTATTATTAAGCAAAAGTTTCCAGTTAAGTTTGCCCTCTCACCCTTGGAGACAGAAATGCTGAAGACTGAAGTCTGCGGTTGTTTTGCACCATATGGGCTGTGTGGTAAGATGTAGTGCTGTGACCTTTAATATTACAGTGTGAATCCAATCTGGTGGAGTTAGTCACTTAGCCTGGGAGAAGAAGCTCTCGGAGCCAGTTAGTGGGATGATTGTGACTGGCCACAGTGCTTCCCACTGAGTGTAAATCACAGAAAGAGAGGAAGGCAGTGAGTTGTATGTGTGTGTTCATGCATATTTGTGTATGTTCCTTGTGTTGTGCGTGTGTGTGTGTGAGTGTGTCAGCCCAGGCCAACAAGCAGTAAGGCCCGGCAGGCCGAGAAGGAGGCGTGAAGGAGGGGTGTGTGACAGCCTCGTGTGCAGAGGGGGAAATGGCATGGCGCTGCTAAAACTAGTCATCCGTCTGCTGTGACACCCAGCGTGTATGGAAGATGTCCCTGGGACTCGGCAAGGCAGAAAGGAAGTGTTGTAGTGCAGAGGGAGTGGGCGGCAGAGTGGAAGTGTCACCCTCTCTGTAAGTGTCACTCTGTCTCTGGTTTCCTGTCTGTCTATCTCACATGGACGCCGTGTCGTTCCCTTCGCTTATCTCCCTCCGCCACTCACCAAACATGCCAGAACACACATCTCTGCAGAGGGAAAAGTCAAACAAAATTAGCCGATTTGGTTTGCTCACTCACTCCATGCAGAATTCTCCCCATTGCATTTCCTGTCCCTCCCCCCTTCTCCTCCCGTGCCTCCCCTCAGAAGCACGAGCTGTTAGCAGGGTAACCTTCAGTAACAAGCCTCTCGCAGTGGGCGACCCAGTTGGGAGAGGCAGAAAGAGGGAAAGAGACATAAAGTGTAAGGGGGGGAGCCAGGGTTGCTGGGATTTTAATGGTTCCTGCTTTGCCAAGTGTGGTCATGAGCCGCCAGTGCACAGACAAGGCCTAATCAAAAGCCTCACACGGTGTGAGTGACAGCATCAAAGAACATCTGCATACTGGGGGGAATTCTCCCAACTTTCTGATTCTTTGCAATTAAAGTGTGTGTGCGGGGATAGAAACGCACGCTGTGATGATTTTCTCTCCCTTTTTTTTTTTTTTTTTTGCCACTGCCGTTGCCGCCGCTGGTAAACAACACAAGCACTTCTCCCGTTCGCCTGTTATGTTTGTGTACATTATTTCCCAACCCTCAGGAGGCCCAGAGGAGGAGAGAGAATTAAAAAGGGAGAGAAAGAGCTGAAGGGTGAAAATGGAGAAAAGACACTGAAAGTGAAATTCTGTTGAAAGATGGAGAGAGAAGGAGACGCAGGGAGGGAGCGTGCAAGAGGAGCTGTATTTTCACACCATTACTGTTTGTAGAGCATTTTAGCACCCAGAGTAACTACATGGTGTCAGAAAAAAATGATGCGCCGGTGCAGGAAAACATCTTTCTGCAATACAACTGTGACCCAGAGCAATAACAGTTGACCAACAAAATATAAACAGGACTTGATTGACTTTCCTTGCTTAAAGACATTACACGGGGAAAGTTGTCTTGCCTCACTGGATTGAAGGAACAAAGTTTTCACCTTCGTCTGCTTTTTGCTGTCCCTCTGCTATTACAAATTTTGTCATTAATATTGCATACAGTGTTCACTCATTCAAAACAGATTTTCTGGGCAAGGAGCAAAATTCCAGCAGATTAAAATTTATTTGTCAGGTTTACACTCTGTCCTCATTTCCCTCTCTCACATTAGTGCATCGGCTACTTCAGTACTGGCTTCCTGTCAAGGGACTAACAAAACCGTGCACTTTTGTATTGTAAGAGGGGACACGGACCAAAATGAGGTACATTACCATTACTTCAGAGGATTTTCGCACTAGCATAATGAAACTGATTGCACAATCTCACATGGTAAATGCAAAGTTAGACTTTCCCTGCCTGTCGCAAGGACCAAGAGATTATTCTTGATCCTGTTATATCTGTTTTTTGGATTTTTTTTTTTTTTTTTTTTTATCCACCCATCCAGACACTTCAGGTCAGCGGGTTTGGCCACCCTGTTTCTGTGTATGTAAGCACTTTTGCCAGCATCTGGAGTGACTAAATGGATATTGGAATCTGTTGCCGGAGCCGAAGGAAGGTTGGACAATGGTTGAGATTGATGAGTGTTTGGGCGCTTTCCCTGTGACCCTGCCGCATCTGGCAGGAACAAAGTCAGGCAGGTGTGACAGCCAGCATCCATCTACTAGTCAGCCATAATAGGGAGGGGGTATTTCGTACACACACACACACACACACACACACACACACAGAAATACGCACACACACATACCCTTGTCTGTATTTTCCACGCATGTTAGCAGGCATGGATGCACAAACATACTTGCCTTGCACATGCCAGCAATGCACATATGCACACATATTTATCCAGGCTCCAGGCACACACACACACACACACACTCACACACACACAAACATACCAAAGAGCCTTCCTGGCAAGCTTCAGTGTGTCTCTTTCCAGGAAGGAGTCATCTTTCGATGCTGACTTCCCTCAAATGTCTGTCTGCTCTCATGTCTTATTACGGAAGACAAATGGCGTGTCTTACCATGTTCCAGACTCTCGTTAGCGCAGGACATGACAACCAAGACAGTCCACTTAACCATCCCATTTTGTTGTTTGAACACACACGAACACATGCACAGAAACACAGGCGTTCATATCAGGGCTTGACCGATGTCTTGGTTTGTACACCAGGCCAATGCTGGCATTTAATTAAATACTGAATATCAGCTTGTCAATGTCAGTGAGGTTCCTCCCACAGCTACACACACACACACACACACACACACACACACACACACACAAAAAAAAAAACAGTCTGGAATATCTGACAAGACATTTTGTTTTCTTTGCATTTTATTTGGTGATTGAATACCACTGTTGTGTTTTCTATCGATACCTTATAATTGTATATATATTATATAAATGCAGGAATGTTTTCCTACCTTTTCATAAGCACCAGTGGTAGAAAAAGTACTGAAATCCTTTACTTAAGTAGGTGTTTCAAAATCATAGAGAGAAAAAAAAAAACTCAATTTAAAGTGCTAGATTCAAAGTGTTTCTTCCGTTAAAGCAGAATACGAATATATGAAAAGTAAAAGTTGTCATTGTCAGTTGTTAGATTATTCATACATTAACCTGTAAGAAGTATTTTAACCCCTTGCACTCTGGTTTGTCCATAAATATACCTTTAGGTAGCTTCAAAGTAAGAAAAACATGTTTTTTCCACACTGCATGACAGTGACTAGATGCGGAAAGTAATGTATATTATGAACAGATTCCTTAGTAATTTCTGGGATTCACCATTGTTTTCTTAATTTTGCTTGCTTAGGGAAGAGAAATCTTTACCTGTGATCGAGAGCACTCTTTTCAAAATAAGAAAAACATTTCTCATTGACGCAGTCTACAAATCAGTTGTCCCACAAACTGAAACATCTATTTTAAAAATTGAAGAATGTGAATATCAATGCAGGATCACATTTAGATTATTTTATGTTTTAGAATAATTATAAGGATCACATCATTAAAATGAAGGTATTTGAGTGTCGGCACTTTAATGTTCATTGACATTATAGTGAAAAGACTGGTATTAAAAAAATAACCAAATAACCAACCAAGCAATCATACAGTCGAACCGCAGTTTTGCATTTTAACACTGAACCATTGCCATTTTATGTCAGCAGCATTCACAGCATCACAGATTTTTCTTTTTTTTTTTTTTTTTTTTTTTTGTGCCACTGTTAGCTTTTTGTCTCTCCTGTAAGGCCAGTACTGATGTTATGGAAAATTATATTTGCTTTTTTTTTTTTTTTAAGCAAATGTGATTTTCTCATTTCTTTTTTGAGTTGAGTTTAGACCTTTGTTGTCCCAAAAGGGAAATTTGACTTGCAACATGGGTCAACACAAACCCACACAATCACAATCAACTTTGATTTCAGCTGCTGAAGTCCTTTTTCCTCCTACAGCCTTGTTTGTTGGAGTCTTGAATTCTCCAACACTGTATAAGGGCACATTAATGCCCTTATGAATTGTTTAGGGGATGTTACCAATGCTAGTAACATATGCTCCGACACAGCACAAACAGGTGGGGTTCATCATTCAACACACCTGAGTGAGAGCAGGTCTCGATGAATGTTAGGTGAATCTGGAGTTGACATTTTTTATCTTCACAGAAAAATAAGAGAAAGTCTAAGTGGAATTTAAGTGGATGTTGGTGCATCCTCCGCAATGTCACATATATATTCTGTATCTGCTGGTTGCAACGCTTCACTGAAGCTACATCACGCTCATACTGAGTGAAACGTTCAAACCCTAGATGCTATTGTGTTATGTCTGTGTCGTACCATCAAATAGAAAATATCTGTGTTTTGTGCCTCATTTTATACACATTTTCTTCTCTTCAGCGGACATATTTGATATTTTGGGAAACCTTGTGATCTCCACTAGAATTTAAAATAAAGTTCTGTGGGTTTGAACAGCTCTCACTGCTCCATACACTGTTGGATCCACTCCAACAATTCATTGGATTTTATGTTTTGCATGTAAAAGCTTATTCTGTAAAGCAACTGGTAACCACAGGCATGAGATAAATCTAGAGCAGTAAAAGTATAAAGTGAAGAAGTAACTGAAGTGTCAAGTAAAGTGAAGTACAATACCTGAGTAAGCATACTTAGTTACTTTCCACTTCAGTATCAGCCTTAAAAAACCTACACTAGCTGATGCATATACAATGCATATTGTACACGCAATAGCAAGTGTGCAGTTCACATGCACAAACACGTGCATAACCCCAAAATGGTGGGTTTAAATTCATCCATGCCCTGTCTCTGTCTTATTCTGTCAAACTAATCCAGAACTGTATGCAGGAGTCTGATGGCATTTGAGGAGAAAGGCCTGAGCGCAGCCATGCAGGAGTTCTCTGTGTTGTAAAAGCATCTCTCAGCCGGGTGGCCTGTGCCACCATTGTTAGAGTGCCTTACTGCGTCAAGCCCCAGGGTGCTGGCTCCAGCCCCCTCCACTCCCACCACCCTCCCGCTCTCTCCCTTCGCTGGCATGGAAAATCCCCCATGAGCCTCCTCTCTGATGTAAATCACAGGTAGGGGAAATGTGAGCCCGGCTGATGCACCGGCACTGTGCCGTGAAATCTCTGTTGACATTACCGACGGGCGATTCCAGAAAAAGACACAGAGCGAGAGCAGGAGAGAGGGAGAGAGTGATAAAGAGGGAAAGAGAGCGAAGGAGAGGGAGATGAGAGGAGACATGAGCATTTCAGGGAGTCACTTTTGACTTTTCACTTTTTGACTCACTGTCTCGTCTTTGTCTCGGGCTTGATGGACTGAACTCGGTGGGTTGCGACGCTTTCATCCCTTCTTCCTCATTCTGATTTCTATGCCAACTGATTTTTTCCCCTGTCTTTTTGGGGTGACACAGACAAAGTACCTGTTTTACATAGTTTAAAAAAAGCACCCGTAATTCACCTCCTGGATCTTACAGCTATAATACCCCCTAGGCCTAACCTGTTTTCTTACTTTTCCGAAAGTAACCTTTAAACAGACTGAGATCAATTTTTTTCTTCATTCCTCTCGTTTTGTGATGTGATAGCGAATAGTGCAACGATGAAGATAACTTAGAAATCAAGTGAAGGTAACTAGGGAATCAGAGAAATGGGTTATGAGAGGCAATTTTCATGCTCACTCCCCCTTTTCCAAGCACCGTAGGGAAGAGTAAATGACTCTGACTTTAGTGTATGAAAATATTTCGTTGGACTTGATCTCAAGTGCAGCATTACAGGAGGGGATTTGTATCACTTCTCTCGCCGCTGCCCGTTTGTGTGTGACAATGCCAAGTGTGGAGCAGTGGAATGTAAAAGTTCACCCTTATAGCCTGGGGATGAGATTATGTAAGCAAAAGAGAGGCCTTGCATATTTGTTTAATGCGGCGGAGGAAGGCTGGGGAATGTGTCTCAGAGCGACGATGATATTGCACTCGATGGTCACCCGCGTGGGGTGAGTGAAGGGATAAAAGGAACATCACATCGCTGTCTGTGGTGTGAGGCAATGGAGATGACTGTCTCCTCTTCTCCCTCTTTTCTTCTCTCTCTTTGCTCCTTGTTCCTTTGTTCTTGCTCCCTCCCTCCCTCTCTCTCTCTGTTCCCAGCAGTGTGAAACACATATAGTGGCATTGTGACACACAGAAGGAGTACTTGTGCTTGTAGCTGCCGTCCACTCCAAGGTGATTTGACATCTTAAAGCAATGTATTGTGCAATCACACATTCACTCAGACAAGCGTGTTGACGTCTCTGCCGAGCTGAAGGACCCCTCTTGTCCCCCCTACCAGTCTGAAGCCAGCTGCCAAGTGCTTCCGCGAAGAGGAAGGCTTAATTGTTTCTGCCACAGCCATGCCTCTTCTTCATTTTTCTCTCTTTCCTTCCTAATCCCAGGGACGGGAAAATGGAGCTGTTATTTGCATGTCTAATGATACTCGATATCGCAAGCCTCTCAAAGGAGAAGGCAAAGATGATTATTAATATAGCCAATGAAGGCCTCATTTATACTGCCTTTTGTTCTTAGGCACGAGCAAATACTGCTTTCCAATACCTGCATATTAAAAGCTGTATCCCATGGAGAGATATACTGGCTTTGAATATGGAAAAACTAAGGCAGATACGTGCGTGTGTTGGTGTGACTCTCCTTGTCAGTATGAATGCTTGCATACGCTCCTGATGTGCAAAAGTGATGCTTAGTCAAAATAATATGCTCATGTAACCTATTGATCCTGCTGCAGATAAGATCACTTCTCCTATTCTTAGATATTTTACTCATACAGGTCGAGACACTTTGGCAGCAATTGCTCTCACTCCACAGTAAGATACTGATAAATCTGGTTTTATGACTCTAACTGTCTTTGGGGGAAAATTACACAGTGGTGCACTCACTTCTTTGTTGGATTTGAAAACAGATTTTGCCATAAAAATAGAGGAGGATTTGATTGATCCTCAATAAACAACTGCATGTTTTGTGCCACTATTGATTTAGGCATATATTCAGTACAACAGCACTGTAAAAAGTACTGCAAAAAATATGCATATGAATATTATAGCAAATTACCAGACTTAATGAATAAGCATAGAAGTACTAAGTAAGGCCTAGAGTAAGGTCTTACTATCAGACAAACAAAAGTGCTTAGCCAAATGTGTCGGAGCCCATTATTCAGGTCCCCGTACAGAAACCTTATGCCTGGGTGAATTTCAACACCAGCAATACATGTTTTTCTGGCTGTGGCAGTTGGCATTGAAACTGGCTAATTTGCAAGGCTTCTCAGGTTGAGAACAATGACTTTGACAGCTCGAACAGGCACTGTGGAGCACATCTGCATTTTCCTGCAGGAATAAGCCCCAAAGAATGGCTCTGACACTGCATGTCTTCCAATTATGGAAATTTGTGTGCATATACATATATATAAAACAACTATACTGAACACCTCTGAAATTCAAAAAAATCTAAATCAGGACTCGACTCCCCTTGAGGTTGTGTCTCTAATTTTTAATGTTTATTATTGGGGATCATTTAACGTAAAATATGCCCTGCGTTCACAGTAAAAGCTGCACTCAATCACTAGAGTTAGACATAGTATGTGAATTTTTACACCTTGGCAAGACCGACTTTATATATGTTGTAATTAACACTAGCATGTCTTTGAGTGTTGGATGATCATTTATCCATGAGCGTACAGTGTGCAATTTCAGACCAGACCAAGTGGGATTCTCCTGTGCGGTTAAACATGAGCTGTGACAACTCCAGTAACAAACTCACAAGTCGGCATTTGTTGCTTGCGACATTTAACAAGATCACAGGATCACAACATGTTTGACAGATGAGTTTGTGATACTCATCTTTCGTCATCGCTCATTTACTCAGTGGTTGAATGATTAGCAATACAAGATGAGAAAAAGAAAGAAAAAGAAGGAGAGGGGTTGAGGAGCAAGATGGAGAGAGAGAGAGAGAGAGAGAGAGAGAGAAGCAGGAGGGGAGGGGGGGGAGTAAAATGTTGAAATATGAATTACAAACCCGAGCAGCACCATCTGGACCGAGAAAACACACATCATAGTGGAGAGCCGGCACATTGAATTAGACTTGCTACGGGATCCATCTGCACCTCGTGAAATCAATCTCATTCCTTGATTTGATTAGGTCAGCCGCACAGAAGAAAGAGAAAACTGTTGTGCTCCTTGATTATGCTTGTTTTGTTTTGCCCCCTCCTCCCCCCCGACTTCTCTCCACCCCCCTCCCTCTCGGCATGCTGTGTATACCAATGAGTTTTAGGCTCACAGGTAGGGTAATGACAGTAGTGGAGG
Organism: Myripristis murdjan; assembly: GCF_902150065.1. Taxonomy (NCBI): domain Eukaryota; kingdom Metazoa; phylum Chordata; class Actinopteri; order Holocentriformes; family Holocentridae; genus Myripristis; species Myripristis murdjan. The sequence continues at coordinate 27,112,728 of NC_043982.1, read as the reverse complement.
TTAATGCTAAAAAATCTCCCTCTATTTAACACGCAGCATGTGCGCCACAGCCCCCGTATCCAAGCTCATTTACACTTTTTCACAGCTCCGTCTCGTTGTTGCTTAGCACATTTCAATCTTTTTGTCTTTTTTTTTTTCCGTGTGTTTGTTTTGTGCAAATCACAGGTTTCTTAAAATGACATTATTCATATTGCAAAGCTTGTCAGAGGACACATGGAGCTGCCATGCACAGGACACAGACAGTAAACTAAAAATTGCATATACATTTTTTTGTTGTATTTTTCGCCTTTGTTTGGTTTTTGGCATTTTCTGTTGCAGCGTCTCAGTGGTAGGTGCAGCACACACCAGTGAACAGATTGATTGTGTAATATTCTGTTTTTGTAACAATGGTGTGTAATGCACAGGGGGTAAAAATCTATATTGCAGATTGGTTGCATACAATAGGTCATTCCTGAAGTGCGAGCTGATGTATCTGACGGCCTCGATGCATAATGCAAAATCGTTTTATTTTTCCATCCTCTCTCAGTTGTGGTACTGTACCTTGCCATGATTGAAATGCACCCTCCCATACACCCTCACTCACAAACAAAAGGCTGTTCATGGATGACTAAATCTAATTGTGTTGCCCTCTTGTGCTAAAGGTAACTGCTTTGACTTTGAATTAAACTCAAGAGGCAATACTGTGCTCCTAATCTAAATTCAACACGTGTTGCATTTACTGTAGCTCAGAGTGCTGGGATGGACACAGAGCACATTAGCCTTGATTGACCCTGATCCAGATTGCACACAAATCCAGCACACATTGTCTCTTTTTCTTTCTTTCATGATTTTCCAAGAGCAGAATAAAAGAAGGAGACAGCTCGCCGATCATTTGCTCCATTTCGCCAACTGATATCTAAAAAAAAAGCTGTGTGTTGAGGAAGTGGAGCACTCAGAGCCTCGGTACTGATTGTAATTACTGTCCCTTTCTGAACCTCACTGGCTTCAATTACAAACCATCACCTTTGCTTATATCTGGGTCATGACCCCATCTCTTTCTCATTGTCTCAACAAAGCACAAGTGTCTGCAATGATAATGAACGAACGGAAAACACGCCAGGCATTCTTCAACCCCTTGGCCTCCATGAATAGTGGCTGATGTATGAGTAGGCTGCGTGGTTGACCTCTCACAGTAACAATATTGACTACTGTACCATCCCAGTAGATGTCCTCAAATCTCAATGGGCCTATCTCCTTTGCGGGTAACCCAATAAGAGAACAACAATAGACAATTTAGCATTTGTAGAGTTTTATTCCAATGGAGATATGTGCCATGTGAGAAAAACTGACACACTCTCTTAGACAGTAATTCTCTGGCACAAAAGTTAACTGATGCCGAGTGTAACTGAAGCTGATAGCCATCATAAGGTAATTACTTAACGTCTGTGAGGGTGAAATCATCTCTGTTTTGAAAGATTGAGGAACCTATTTCAGGTTGCAATTGTATTTAAAAATAGACGAGAATATTTTTGAATGAAACTCTTCATTGCCAAGTGGCTTTGTCAGGACGATCGATGCTCACTCTTATTACGGTTTCTGCCTGTAAAGTCTGTTGTGGCTCACACCAGAAGGGAACTTTTCTGTCCAATTTGATAAAATGCTGCGTGCCATGAGACAGACTGGAGGGAAAATGTTCCCAAGAATAGCTAAGTGTATCATATATCATGCATTGCGCCATCTGTTCCGTACATTCAAAATGTTATTGCAATATTTAGAATTACAGATTATTCATGTAGGTGTAATTAACAGAGTAGAAATCCAACAAATGGGAGGAGGCTAGAATTAATTTCCAGGCGTATTTGAGCGGAATCTATCCGGAGTAACTATTCAGGCTACTGTAGCCTCAGGGTGTACAGTTGGAAAAAAATGGTAGCTCTAATTTTACCGTTTTGCCAATGAATTACCTCCTGCTGATCCTTGTTGCTGTATGAATCTCTTGGATGAGCCCTTTTGATTCATTTTGTGAGACTGGGTCATGCTGAGATGAAGATAACTGGGCCATAGTAACTGACTGAACTGCATGGTGAGTTATAGAAAAAAGGTCAACATCTGGCTGCTACAAGAGGTGCTATTTAAACCAGCACATACAGCACATGGCCTTGGGGGTCCCATACATTTTGCATAAGAACATGCAATCCACTGCATATTTTATGTTTTACATGACATTTCCCCCCAGTGTGATCACCTGGTCTGGTCATGCAACCTTGACAAAACAGCCCCATCGTTCTCACCACATCAACATCGCACCACAGTGTGGGTTTTGGATTATGTGTTATTTGGATTGCAACACAGTGGTGCATAAAAGAACACATGCAGGTTTCTCTTCAAGGCAAGCTCTAAGCCTTTACCGGGTTGCATCATCTGTTAGCTTTTCCATTCAGCATCGAAAATTTAAATACTGACTAAAATATGAAAAAGAATAAGCCTGTAGCTGTAGGGTGAGCTGTCAACAAAGTCCAAACTGTTAAATAAAGTACAGTATGCTATTCAGAAATGGAAAGTAACTGACTAAATTTACTCAAGTACTGTAATTAAGGACAAGTTTTAACTACCAGCACTTAAGTTGAGTATTTCCATATTGTGAGACTTGCACTACGTTTCAGAGAGAAATGCCATTCTTTTTTTTACTGCACAGCATCTTACTTTGCAGAATAAGTTTTTCCATGAAAAACATCAAATGTAATGCATTGTTAGTGTGAGTGTGAACTAGCCGATAGGATATAGAGCAGTTAGAGCTACAACATTAAAATTCTTATTACAGGTTAATGCATCAATAATTTAACAATCTGAAAGGAACCTTCTTCACAATCACCATATATTTGTCATACTGATCTATATTTTGCTGATCATACTTTTACACTTTCACTGCACATTTACTCTACAGGTCATATCGGAAAACTGTTACATAAGTGCATAACCATTGAAATCAATCATTTTACATGTCTATCCTATTCGCTATTAAACTAGCCGGTTGTTTTGTTAATGTGGCTATTTATTTTACATGTAAGCAACCACAGGACCTATTTTAGTGAGCCAGATGTTCATAATGTTACAGAAATATTCAACAGATTTTGTTTGAACAAAGACGTGTCAAAAATAACTTTCTAAAAAGAATTGCTGTTACAGAAACTATTTAGGCTTTTTTATGTATTTATTTTAAATATGTGTTTTATTTATTATGTGGTTTCAATTAATTTAAATATCAGTAGGCTACAGCTTTGAACAGCTGGAAAAAAAAACAACAGGTCCTAAAGAAATGGACATCATTTCAAGGTCAAACTGTCACTCACAGGGCCCTATCTAAAATATGTAATGAGAAGAAGCCTTTCTGAAACAGCCAACTACTGAAATGCTTGATGCAATTATGTGACTGGATAAAATTCTATTTGCAAGCATACTTGAAGGAGTAGGCCAAATAGATGCAATTGGTCATATTCTAGGACATTTCATGCCCTGGAATAAAATTCATTTTCTCCAGGACAAATGACTATCAAAAAATCCAGAACACACACATATCCAGAGCAATCCAGGAAAAATGAGGATGGGTGGCAGGACTTTCTTGTTTAAATATAGAGCATATTTCCATTATCGTGTTGCTGTTTTTACTTAAGTAAAGAATTTTAGTCCTCTTATGCTATTGCAGAGTTTCCTAAGGTCACATGCAGCAAAGAGGAGAATCTCTGACCCAAACCAAGGATTAACTGAGGTGAGACTAACTGAGGTAAGATTTAGAGAGGCAGATGAGAAAGTGTTCTGACGTACTGCAGGCAGTCTGTTATAGCAGACAGTGGCTGACAACCCGCATCACAGTGACAGGATGTCCTCGCTGTCTCTCTTGCTGCCTTGCTCTCTCTCTTTCTCTCTCTCTCACTTTCGCGCCTGGTACATGCATGGGAGGAGTGTATGCCCTATCTACCACTTGCCCTGACAAGGAGCAGAGTCATTAATTCCCCATGTAGGGCTTACCGCTACACTTAAGTATGTGGAGCCTAGGGCCGGGGTGGAGGCAGGGGGGTGGTGGGTAGGGGGGTGCAGAATCGGTAGAATCTTCCTCATTAGGACACAGTGATTGTTCCAGTGATTGCCGTAAAAGCCCATCTTCAGCAGGGACTGACATATTTCCTCCTCCGCTGACAGGATAAGCAGTCCCATGCAGCTGTGATTGGGGGTTGTGGTTGGAAAATGGAGGTATGCCCATGTGCATGAATGTGTGTGTGTGTGTGTGGGTGTGTGTGTGTGCTTGCAAGCCTGTGCGGGGGTGCATGCACAACAGACACAGGCATGAAGCAGAGACTTGCTACTGCTGCAAAGCTATGGAGGACTAAAAGGGACAGAATGAAATAAATAAATACATCTTTAAATAAATACTTAAAAGTGTCATTAATTAATTAAAATGGGAATTAAATAAATAAATGTGTCATTAAATAAATAAATATGTCATTAAATAAATAAATGTGTCATTAAATGTGTCATTAATTCATTAAAATACCTGTTCATTTAATGTAAAAACATATATATAATTATTTCATTATTTATTTAATTATTTCATGGACCGGTGTTGCAGTGCTTCATGAATTAATTTTATCTGTCAAACTCACCCATCAAAGTCAGTGGGCGGATCCTAACACCTGATTGGTTACCCGGCACAGCAAGCCAAGACAGATCGACTTCAGATAATCAATTAATGCAGAGCAAGTAAACATATTCTAGAGTGAAAGTTTTTAACTGTTTTGCTTAACCCAGACGCTCAGGTTGCATAACCTACAGCCGAGAGACTTTACTAAACATCAGGTAAAGCATGCTGCAAGAACTGAGGCATTCTGCTTTGATGTGGACACACTACGCCAGCACGGGATTTTACCTGCGTCTACACCGGCTGTCACCAGGGACAGGAGGGAGCGCAAGCGGTGCGAACGTAAACAAATGAGGGGGAAGAGAGCCGGGATCCACGCTAGGCTACAGGCTACAGGCTACAGGCTACAGGCTAAAGGCTAAAGGCTAAAGGCTACAGGCTAAAGGCTAAAGGCTAAAGGCTAAAGGCTATAGGCTAACCCCTCCAGACCAGCAGGACCGTGGCTCTTGCTCTCTAATGTTCGCTCCCTCGACAACAAGCTGGACGAGCTACGCTTGCTAAGACACCCGCAGGAGAGAGACTGCTGTGTGCTTGCTTTTGCGGAGACATGGCTCCATGGAAACATCCCATCCCTGCAGGAGTAGAGCACTGAACATTGCCAGAGACCCCTTTCCCCCGCTCCACAAATACTTTGAGCTGCTTCCATCAGGCAAACGGTGAAAAGCAAAACCGCTAGAATGAGCAACAGCTTCCTCCAGAAAGCTGTTAGACTTTTAAACTGCTGACTTTACCATCAGTCGGGGATCATAAGTGAATAACTCTATCTCATTTTGTGTGCACTACTGCTGTATGTGTAGCTTAATGACAATAAAGCTTGATTTGATTTGATTTGATTTGATATTCTGACACACTTGGTGGCGCAACCTTTACTCGGTTCAAGCAAATGGGGGATTTGCAGGAGCAAATGTTACTGCGGTGCGCGATGCGTGCTAGATAGGTGCAGCCACAAAATGTCGAGAAGTTGCCCAGAACTACTCAGAGAAGCAGTAACTTTAACTGGAGAGGCTCTCAGCAGAACTCCTCCGGCTCCGGCAGACTTCCAGGCTTCAGACCTAAGCAATCGATTGGGCTAGATTCACGTTAGTCCCGCCCACTGACTTTGATGGGTGACTTTGACAGATAAAATTAATTCATGAAGCACTGCAACACCGGTCCATGAAATAATTAAATAAATAATGAAATAATTATATATATGTTTTTACATTAAATGAACTGGTATTTTAATGAATTAATGTCACATTTAATGACACATTTATTTATTTAATGACACATTTATTTATTTAATTCCCATTTTAATTAATTAATGACACTTTTAAGTATTTATTTAAAGATGTATTTATTTATTTCATTCTGTCCCTTTTAGTCCTCCATACAAAGCACTGCCACAGGATAATCTCTCCAATCAGCCAAGGTTTTCTTCATCATCCTGGACTGCAGCTTCGCAATATATGGACGTCTGTCTTTTCAGTATTGAGAGTACAGCAGCAGTCATAATGACTCTCTCAGCCTATGAAAACACTGCATTCTGTGTGATGTGACTGTACCACCTTGTCACAGACAAGGTAGCTGCCTCTGTACTGTAGACTCAGTTCACCTCCATACAAGATATAATAATAATTATAATAATAGTAATTACAGGGAAAAAATCCATGTTCATTGTGACATCTTTAAGGAGAGACTTCACATAACTTGGAAATAAAAAGAGTAACACCATCCTGCTGAGATTATAATAACAATAATTCATACATCTTATTCACTATCGTTGATAGACTGAGAAACCCCTCACCATCATCTTCCTGAACTTTTATCCACCATGTCATATAATGACTTTGCAATTTTTTTTTTTTTTTTTTTTTCTTCACAGATAATACCATACCGCCTGAAACCGTCTGTTTGGCTTAACTCCATATCTGGCAAAATTGCCTGTGCCTCCACGTAAGACTTCTCTGGTGAATTTAGCACATTTTCACCCTCTACATTATGACAGAAATGGTCTAACACCTTAGGCCTACTACCAGTTGTCTTTATACTCTGCCTACAAGCTTCTTTGAATATGTTTTCAATTGCATAGCATCAGATGCACTATAGATCAATCAATATTCAATATTTAGTATAGTCAATATCAATATATAGTCAATATTTCTCTAAAGACCACAGTTAAACCTCTTTTTAAAAAATCCTAATCTGTATGGCAGAATAATAAATAACTGCAGACCCATATCGTGCCTACTTTTTTTATGAGAGATCATTGAAAAGATTGTTTCTCAGCAACTTAACACTTTCTTCGTGCAACTGTTTTAATGTGTTTGAGACTGGATTCTGACCACACCACATCACTGAGACTGCACTTAAAATTCTACATTCATCTGAGCAAGGACAAATCTAAAATTTCATTTCTAGTTAATACTGGATCTTGGTGCTTCATTTCACATGATTGGCCATAAGATACTGCTTTACAGACTGGAAAAGTGTATAAGACATTCTGGCACTGTGCTAAATTGTTCAAATAATATTTACAAAATAGGGACTACTTTGGGTCAATTGGTAACTATGAATCAGAGTGAAAAAACTCATGTGGAGTTCCTCAAGGGTCCATTCTCGGGCCTCCTCTATTTAACATCTACATGCTCCCCCTTGCTTAGATGATTGAATGTTACAACATTTCTTACCATAATTAACACACAACTCTAAGTGTCACCATATAACTACAGTCCCTTAAATTTGCTGATTTAGTGCGCTGAATAAATCAATGAGTTGATGTGCCAGAATTTTTTTTTTTTTTTACAACTGAACCCCAAAGAAGAATGATTAAAAGTCAGAGCTCACCTTAAGTCCATGACACAAAAATCTACAAATCTTGTTGTAATTATGGACTCAGGCCTAAATTTCAAAAGCCACATAAAGACAATTACAAAATCAGCTTACTATTACCATAGCAAACATTGAAGGATCTCAGGATGAACAAGACACGGGAAAACCTGTTCATGCATTTATTTTCAGCTACACTATTGTGTAGTCCTCACTAACACAAAGAGTTTGGAGCACATTACACCAGTCCTTAAATCACTGCACTGGGTTCATGTGTGCCAAAGGACAGACTTTAAAACGTTCCTACTGGTCTATAAAGCTCTAAACACATCTGTGATTTACTTGTATGTTACAAAGCAACATTTAGTTTCTACGTTAACACCTGTGGAAGAAGCTTCCTGAATACCTGAGGTCTGCTGAAACTGTCAGCTCATTTAAACCAGACCTTAAAACAACCTTGTTTACTTTGGCTTTCCAATTAATTAAAATATGACTTCTTTTTAACTGACTGACTTCTCTAACTATTTCATTCATTCATTCATCTACTAAACCGCTTATCCTCACTAGGGTCGTGGGGGAGTGCTGGAGCCTATCCCAGCGCTCATAGGGCAAAGGCAGTGAAACACCCTGGACAGGTCGCCAGTCCATTGCAGGGCTTCTTTAACTATTTATTTGCTTGTTTTTGCTTTTGTTTCTGTTTTTATTGTCTTTTAAATTTATGTATTTCTATGCCTCTGTAAAGCACATTAAATTGCATTGTGTCTGAATGGTGCTATATAAATAAACTTGCCTTGCCTTGCCTTGCCCTACCTTTATGGTTTTGAATAATTACGCTGCACTCACTTTTGTTGTTATGCATTCCTAACTATTTCTTATGCAAAGTTTTTCTACTTTTCGGATCATTTCCCTGGTGCAGATTTTACTCCAGAAATCGTGGTTATATTTTTCCTGTCTTCAGATTGGTGTACCTTGGAGGAGTTGTGTTCTGTATTGTGCCAGAATATGAGGACATGAGGTATAGAAACAACAGAACACAATGTATCATACTTGGAAAGCCATGTCCACCAGGAGAAAGCAATCCACACCTTTCAGTCTTAGCTCATGTCAGCATGTCTAGCATTATTTTTGACACACTTCGTCCATTGAAAACTGCATTTGTGGCCACCATAGAGCTACATACATTCATTGTGATAGTGATAATGTCATTCAGTTGAAGACTTGCAAGTACAGATTTATAAACGTTTCACTACAATACAAGTATTATATTCCCAAAAGTATTTAGGTTACAGCAATTAATTTAATGTAAGCCTAACTAAAACTGGCAATCAAATATTTGACTTACAAGTGACAAAATGCTGCTGCAAACATGAATACACAAGTGTCTGGGTTGTGGATTTGCTCTGTTTTTTTTCCAGCTTGTTAATTAACCGAAAATCACAAGCAGACCCGATCACAAAATATTACAGCGTGACGAAGTGTATCCCCTCTAGAGTAGGCCAGGACTAGAGATGCACCCAATCTTGAACCCATAGTTGGCAAGTCACGAATTACGGCTTTCTGATTTTTACTGGTAGGCCTGTTGAGGCTGTGCTACATTCTTTCAAAGAAGCCCACACTAAGAGCATGCTTAGACTGGCAAACAGTATCTCTTCGGACCCCTTACATGTTTTAAATGGTGAATATCAACTATTGCCATCCATGAGGCGGTTCAGAGTCCCTAAATTTAAGAAAAACAGACTAAAGAACTCTTTTGTATATCAGTCTGTCCTGCTTTTAAACCAACATCGATGATTCAGAGGAGAGGTTCGGTGTTTTGCTTGCTCTGCTCCAGTGTCCTGTCCTGTCCATCGTTCCGTCTTGTAATGTACTGCAATGTTTTGTCTGTAACCAGTTTTGTCCTGTTTGTATTGTATGGTGAACGCTGATGCCATGGAGGCAAAACAAATTTCAGTGTAAGCTGACAATAAAGTTGTATCGTATCGTACCGTATTAATAAATTACCCTTCTGATTTTTTTTTTTAAATTGTTTGGCTTTAAATAATATACAATATGTAACATATGTTTCTTTGTTGTTGTTGTTTTTTTTTTGTTTGTTTTTTTAACCCAACTTGAATAGGGGAAATGCCTCCTGCAAGTGATTGGCTCTGAAGTTCTCTAATTCAAACTAGAATGGCTGCCACCGCTGTCAGCCATCCTCAGCAGAATCAGAGTCGATGACGACAGCAGCTTTTGTGTTCAGAGCTCAGAAACAGAAAGTCATCTCTGTGCCATCTTTTCACAGCAATATTTTCATTTGATTTGTATCATTATTTATATTTCTTGTGCTGTTCTACTATTGGGTTGTTCCTGCATGAACGTAACTACTTTTATCCAGATTCTTTCCAGACATTTCATATTTCTTTGTGGTTAAAATCCAATCCAATCCAAAAAAATCACTTATGATTTGAGCCACACCCACTTTTTTCCCCACGTTCAAATACTAATTATTTTGCCCCAATACAAATACAAATACAAATAGTGGTGCCTCCACGCATCTCTAGCCCAGACTTATTTACATTTTGTCTCTTCTGTTTTCACCAGTGACAAGCCAATCAGCATCTCTGTGTGCTCTGTGATCACAACTACCATTCAGCTGTAAATTAAGCAAAGCATGGTCAGTGATCCATATGTATCTAAATAGCCCTCCAGTGATGTGACTATTAATAAATGGTAAATGGACTGCATTTCTATAGCACTTTTCTAGTCTACTGACCGCTCAAAGTGCTTGACAATGTATGCCTCACATTCAGCTATTCACAAACACATTCACACACTGATGGCACAGGCTGCCATGCAAGGTGCTAAGCTGCCCATCAGGAGTGTTAATACATTTGTGATGATTGTTTTAAGTGTTGGGGTTAATAAAGAAATGTGTTACTGTAATCATGTCATGTCCCTTTCTAGGGGATAACACAAGAGTAATGCAATGAGAACTGTAACCAAGTAATTTATCAGTGAGTAAATAATGATAATAGTAATAATGGTAACAGTAAATAATAGTAATTTGTTACTTTTAAGAAAAGAAATGTGAGTTTCATTTTTCAGTAATGACACCGACACTGGTTACTACACCTTGCAATGTCGCACATAATCATCATCAAGGCTGTTGTTATCTGTTACTTGTTTGTTTCCTGAATGCCACAGTCAATGTCACTGATTGTTCATGCTGTTTCAGTTGCTCAGGCAACTGGGATAATGACAGGGACCTGTGGCAGACATTTTTTTTCTCCTCTCCATAATTGTACTCTTTGATGATCGCTTGTGCACTCAGGTGTCAGGACTGTCTAATAAGTGGGTGAGAAGGGCATTTAGAGGAGACAATATCAGTATCAAGAAGCACAGCACGCTACATCCAGCTCGGCCACACTCTCAGGCTTTGCTTAGTTACAGTGGCAGTGTTCAGCAAGTGCTGATTTATGTTACATGCGTTAACAATTATTCATGAGGGGTTTTTTATGCAAGGCATTTTTTTTTCACAAATTATATATGCTCCTTTTCCACACAATAATTAAGAAGAGATTTTCCTTGCCAATCTTCAATGTTCAACGTGAACTTGTCAGCTCCAGTGTGCCATAGCTTTTCTGAGCTAGCTACACAGCATAGTAACCATTCAAACACAAACAGGAAAGAGGTTAAAAATTGTAAAACTATTTACATAAAACAGCTTTTTCTCCATAAACTGAAATTTTCAAACATGAAATTAAAATTAGTAGAAAAAATGTTCACATGAAAATGCGTCCAAACAACACGTGTTATGAAATCACGTGGGTTTTTACATGGGACTTTACATAGGTTTACATATAGTGGTTGTCATGGTCGGAATGAAGCCTCTAATCCTAACAGTATCACAGCCACACACATTGGTATCCACTGACCAATAATGCAACCATCTTATTTTATGCAAAAACATTCAGTCAAGTTTTATACCTGATGTATGGTACTACAAAAGTCAATGTGCAAGCTAAAATTTTCAGTCTACCTCCTGTGAAGGAGACACACACACACACGCCACACACACACACACACACACACACACACACACACACACACACACACACACACACACACACACACACATACGCAGGCATGCATGCACACACAGAATCATGCATGCTCAGTTGCATGCCCTTGCACACACTCACAAACTCACACATAGGATGAAAAATATAATGACAGACTGTCATTAATTTGGGCTCATTTAAAGTGTTTCTCAGTGTGCAGGATGTTGCGAGGCATTTGTGTTAATGAGCTACATCTTTCATGTGAAATGATGGCACAATTAGGAAAACAAAAGTGCAAGGTGTGACAATTTAAGTGAATGTGCTTTGTCAGTGTCTGCAAACAACACCTCTGAGACAGTATATGCATAAAAGCAGGCTTATAAAAACATTGCGGGGGGGTTTAGAGGTCGGGTTTTCACAGACAGATTTTTACCTTGCTGTGCTGCACCCCAGCCACGCTCCCACAGGAGCCTCTGTTGAAACTTTGTGGCAAGAAATGAAATTAAAGCTGCTGAATACAGATGTTTTGATGCATGCCTGTGTGTGTGTGTGTGTGTGTGTGTGTGTGTGTGTGTGTGTGTGTGTGTGTGTGTCTAGGTTTTAGATAGAGATATATTAACACAAACATAAACTGAAAGAGGAGGGCTGCCAGCCATGTCACAACTAGGCTGAGCGTTGTTGAATTTGCAAATGTTCAACTTCATGTCTTTCCCTTCCTGTCTTCAACTAACTTAACTTACGTTTGGGATCAAGGAGCTTATTTGAAAGGTGACTCACAGCAAAGGAAGCAATTCCTGTATTCGTCTGAATAATAACGAAGTTCTACACTTGGACTCTTATTCTCCCTCTCTCTCTCCCCACATTCGCTCCCTTCTATCTGTGATTGTTTTTCCTCCATCTCTGTATTCGCTTGAAACAACAGAAGGGGTTTTGCTTGTTCTGAAGTCCACAGATGTTCACAATGGCTTCGTGTAGCATTGTCAGACTCATTAGTTATATTCAGCCTATGAGTGAGTGGGAGCCAAACGCTCAGCCTAGCACGTAATGCTGCTTTGGTGAACTAATGAAAGTGTAATTACAAAAATAATGAGGAACATGCAGTATCGTCCAGTAACTTTGGGGCTTAGTTATTCGTGAGCATGAATCATATTGTGCAGCGTTTTGGTCTTTAATTTTTCATGAGTTCTGATGTATTACTATTGTAACTTTACTATTCAATGCCACATTCAAAGCACCTCCAGCTTTTTAGTTTTGTGAACTTCATACTGCAGGGAGCAATATCTACCACAATGTGTATTTGTATGATGTATTTGTGATCTATCACAAGGCACTATGTAGGCTAAGGTCCATTTCCTGTGCTACTTATAAAGTTATTGTCCCCAACGGGCTTCATTTAGCAAAGTGCATGTTGAGCCATGTTTAGTATCCCTGCTACTTCAGTTGCCGCAAAGCACAGCAGCAAAACACATAGATCCCCTGTTATCAAAACTGCAGTGTCCTGTACACTTATCTGTATTTACAATGTGCGAAGCTGCAAAATCTGCTGAGCAGGTCACCTTGCATTCATTAAAAAAACCCTCTCTCTAAACATCAAACTTATGACTTTGCTGCACATTTGAACTTCAACTGCTATTTTTCTTCCACTTCTATTGCAGCTACACACAGATTTGGATGTTGGCAACAAGAACATCAAGTATGTCTTAGCGGGCGAGGGGGCAGGTACTATCTTCGCCATCAACGAAATGACGGGTGACATCCACGCCATGAAGAGGCTGGACCGTGAAGAGAAGGCCGAGTACACGCTAACAGCCCAAGTTATTAACGCAGACACAGACGAGCCCTTGGAGCCTCCGTCCGAGTTCATCATCAAAGTCCAGGACATCAATGACAATCCTCCGCAGTTCATCGAAGGCCCGTACCGGGCCTCTGTTCCTGAGATGTCTACAGTTGGTGAGTCAGCATGGGCAGACTTAATTTCTGCTCTCTGCCACACAGTAAACAATGTGCTACATGCCACAGATGGGTGATCTCTGATGGGCTGTTGCTTGAAAATAATGAGGGAATGAGAACAAGTGGAAACTAGCTCTGTGTAAGTGACATGCCGACCAGCTGTGAACATCTTGGCAAATGAAAATTTAAGGATGATAAATAAAATCAAATCAGTAGTATCTCACTAATAGCACACTATAGCAATGTAATTACATACACTGAGTAAAGTGTAGGCTTACCATGCTATAAGGGATGAACCCAGGGGTTAACACCTTAAACTGATTTCTCTTTAAATTGGCCCATAAATAGTTTCCAATTTAGAGTTTTTTTTCCATATTGTATTCTATATCTGCTAGTTGCAACAATTCACTGAAGCTACATCACACTTACATTGAGGGACATATTCAATCCCAAGATAGCATTGTTTTATGGCTTCACATTTTACATACAAAATAGTTAGATCCTGTGCATCATTTTACGCACATTTCCCAAAATGGCATATTTGGTATCTTAAGAAACCTTGGGATCTCCAGTAGGATCTAAAATAAGACTGGGCAGAAGATGGGCAGAAGCTTTAAAATGGGACAGAGAAAGAGGGGGACTTTTGACCATGAGGTGAGCTGCAGCTTGCTGACCTGTAGCAGTAGTTCCAGCATCAAGTCTACTTTTTTTTCTTTCTGATTTTACAGCAATACACAGTGAAAGTCCACTGTTAATGATTATGTCACCATAAAGGCACATACATATTTGATGATCAACCTTCTCTTTACTGTTGTTATTCTTGCTGTTGTTGATTAATGCATGTGCACTGATGCATTTTAAAAGTGAGAGAATCACCGAGGGCTGATGAACATATAATTTGCCTTGATTGAAATATCACATGCCAGATGAACTTTGAGTCTGCTCAATTATCACTAAAATAAACACAAAGGAAGTTTGGGAGGTATTTAGGTCAGATTGATAGATTAGATAGATAGCCAGACAGACAGACAAAGATCCACATGACTGCGTAGATGTAAGAGAGTCTGTGGAAGTGAATATGAATGATATAAAGTTAATTACTGAAGCAATACAGGGAACATTAAGAAGAGTGAGGATCGAGGTGTTGTTGCTTTGGCTGTACAGCTGACTTTCAACAAGGTACTTTTGTGTTGCTTAGTAAAGGCTTCTGGTCCACGTAGAAGTACTCCTCTGGTCTCTGCTGTTGCTGCTTTTGAGCCACATCTCAGAGAAAATTATATTTATATATAGAGATCATACCTACTTATACATAGAGGTCAAATCTACCTAGCTATTTGTTTGTTTGTTTGTTAATTTTTGGGTGTCACAATGCCATTTGGGATAATTTTGCCCCAACTGAAGCTCCAGCTGAACCCACTTAAAATAAAAACAGCAAACAATATGCAACAGCTAAATCAAACTATCGAATGTTGTAAAATAGCATGACTTACATTATCAAGAAACTTGACATAAATCTTGCTCTAGCTGGCCAAATGCTTCCACAGGCCACAGGGAATATAGACAAATATGAAATAAGAAAAGCAATCTTGTAAAACAACTGCAGTGAACCACCACAGATCTTTTAAACATGAGCAGATCAACAAGGCTGGATGATAAAATATAATAAAACACAGTCTACAGTAGCAGCATTGGCACATGTAGCTGCTTGGTTGTATGGCAAGCATAATAATGAGCAATGAAAATCACTATTTGTACATAGTTAAGTAAAGAAGATAGGCTCAGCCATCTCACAATGTGCGTAATTCGGGTAATATGTGGATTTTTTTTAATCACACCATTTAACCTTTTCATGTGTGCAGTCAAATATGTGATAGGAGCTGATGGTCCCTGCAATCAGAACAGTATAATTACAATACTTTGAATAGAGGCTTTTATGAATGACTCAATGGGAAAGGGACTGGGAGTAGAAATCACTGAATAGCCTTGTAGACTACTTCATTTTGCACCAGGGGGCGTTTAGAAGTTGATAAAATAGGTCTTTACAACTTGAACAGTTTATTTTGCATCCTCAGAGAAATTTCCAGCGCAAGAAAAATGCATAGTGTACTTGGAAAGGGTTAATCTACATGGATAGTTTAAGTGTTGCCCTAAATAATTTAAGATTGAATGTTTCTATGTAAGAGGCGGAACAGACAGCAGGATAAAAAATAATAATAAAGAAATCATACTGTTTGCGTGTATTAGCATAACCTTTGTTAGCACCACGCTGTCATTCAGTCTGTCTGATGGAATTGAGTGCTGCTAATTGCCATGAAGTGTAGCATCCATCCTTACAGCACTCTATACCAGTACACAAACCACTGCAAACACTTTAGAGTCACCACTGTCCTAATGTATTCATATATTCACATTCTGTTTCCATCCATGCATTTAAATTACCAATGTCTGGTCACTTAATTCAAAGGTATAGCTCGCCCAGGATTGGCAGAAGCCTGCAAGTGAAACAGTACATCGCACATTTCAAGAGAGCCTTGATACTGACCCTGGAGCAGCAGGAGCCTTGTAGAAAATATTTCCATCAGTAGCTGGCTGAAGATCAGAGTTAGTCTTTTCTCCGTTTTGACACTGGAGGAGTTCAGCGAGGGTGTTGAGGTCTGTTGTTGGTCGGTATACGCTTGTTATTGTGATTCCTCGTTGGGTTTCCTCTTGTTACCTGTCATGAAGCTGACATAACATGCTAGGGCAGATGGTGTTAGGTATGTACTGGAATCTGTTTGGTAAATCCCATCTGTAGGTTGCAGACTTTGCATCAGTTCTTTCAGTTAATGATGATTTAGCTCCAGTTCTGCTGCTCATGATCATTTAAACTGCCTCTTATTAGCTGCTGATGCAGAGGAAGTAAAAAGGAACAAAACACCACACAAAAGTATCCATGTAAACACAGAATAACTGTGAACTCTGTTGTCTGAACTCTGTTACTTGATCCCTGCTGCTCATTGTTTAGATCTCAGTTGAAATGTAGCTCTCTAAGGGCTTTGTCAGTGTAGTGCAGGAACAGCTATACTGATGGGATAGGGAGCAAAGTGGTAGTTGACAGCACTCTGTGATTTGCCAGTGGGAATGCGGCATAAGAAATGGAAGTCGGCATCTCTTTGTTGATTGTTGTTCCCTTTTTGTCACTACTGATTAATTAAACATTCACGAATGCTCAGTTGTTTGCTTGAAAGGCTTTTCTTTCAATGACTAGTTTTCGTCTTGTTAAGTTTTCATGTGCTGCGGCATTATGGAAGGAATCAGAAGCCCCGGACAAACAAACAAGAAGTCATTCATCTCTTGCCTCATATTCATAAATCACAGGTTCTTTTGCAATGGAGTTTCATCTTCATCACAGTGAAATGAGAGTTTGTGCAGAACTCAATGGTCTACTGAAAGTGTGCTTAGCAGTGGATAACTAATAAAGTCTGTAGGAAAGGTAGGAAAAAATAAACGGACATTGATGTGAAGGCTGCTGGATATGAGCAAATCTTGACAGCAACATGGAACTGGAGAGCATTAAAAAGTAATTAGTCTATGGCATATGCTAAAGGATGCTAAGTTACTAACTAAGTTACTACTAACTTTGATGGTTGGCTCGAGCATTGCTGACTGTCCTGCTTCCACTCAAATGCATGGACCCATCAAATGCTTAATTCAGACGATCACAGGCCAGTTTTCCAGACAGCATCATCCACTTACAGAGCTGTCTGCTCTCCCCCAGACTTCATCAGTGTCATACCAACTCCTTGTTTATCGAGCGTGTATCCGGGCGGCATCAGTGTGACCAGCAACAAACATCAACACCCACCTTTTATCTGTCAAGGACCATGGCTAGATAGAAAGCCACTCATTGAATGTCACCATCCCCCTTAGGAAGCAGTCCCCACAGCCGGATGAGATATGTGACATGGGGCACCAAGGTCGCCATGTTTCCTGTGTGCGGAGGAGCATAGAGGTTAATGGGAAATGAAGGAGAAAGACCCTTTGTTCTTCCTTTAAAAGGGCCAGCCAGGAAAGACGTGTGGCTTTCTCTGACTTTTCTCTGACTTTCATTTTACTGAATGGCTGCGATAGGAGACGTCCACAGTTTTAATTGTGTAGTGGATTGCCTTTTGAGAGTACAGTGCAACAATGCCAGGAGGTAGATCCGAAAGGTAATGGCTGTTCCTGTCGAGTGATGCCCAGTCAGCACACAGTTTTATCTAATTTGCAGAGTAATCCATGATGCCAGGGTACCACTGTTGGTGATAAGGAATTGGAAATGGAGTGACTGCTTTGATTAAAAAAATGGTTGTTTCAACATTATTTAGGTATTGCACTGTAAAGTCTTTTGTTTGGACATACTCATCTCTTTCGAAGGCTCCACTTCACTGAAGCTGTCATCACTGTTTTGCTTGGAGCTTGTTGCTCCCCAATCTTTTCTTCCTTTTATTCAATAACACTAAACCAAAGACAAAGGTTTCCAGCAGTAGTGCTCTCTAACTTCTCCCTTTACGTCCTATAACACAGTTATCAAGCAAACTGCCAAGCTGCTTTGGTCAGGAATAGAAAGTTTTCTGTGCAACTCTGATGAGCAACAGAGAGTGGGTCTTAGCATCTAACCGTGAGTATTTAAAGAGCCAAGCACCTACACACCAACAGCAGAGGGAGCATGAAGCATCCAGTTGCCTGTCCAGGATTTCAAATCATTATCAATTGATTTCATAAAATTTACATTTGATGCATCTCTTGTCCATATCTCTACTTTACTGGGTGTCAATTCTAGAAGTATTCATGAGGTGATTATATGTAAATTTCCCTTCAATTAAAAGTGAGTTTGTTCCATATTTGTGCAAGCCCATCCATGATTGGAATTATAATTCATTTGCACAAATTGCACAAATCTCCCAGGATTAGCAGATCCTGTTTTTCTGTTAATGGGGTTTTTGACTTTTAGGCCAGTACAAGCTGACAAATTCCCCCTCCATGTCTTTCGACCATATGCTGGAATTATGAGGCTCTGCCACCCTTCTGCAGCTAACAAGCGGGTTGTGATGTAGTTGAAAATTACAAAGTCTGCTTGAAGTGACGATTCAGGTAATTAGGAAGAGGTCGCTAGACCCTCCTCCCCACGCTTAGGGGGGTGTGAATGACAATAATTGCTATGCTGTGAAACAAACTTGCTGAAAGTTGTTTTGCTGGATGGAAGTCATGTGAGGGAAGCCCCAGGAGTGTTTGTCGGTGCCTGCACTTCATTATCAGGGCGATTAATAAACGGGTGCATAGACAGATGGCCCGTCTCCCTTTCTCACGGGCCGCGCACTCTGAAACCCCAGCAAAATGAATCCGTGTATGGAAGCACAGGGCCCCGCCAAATGTGTCAGGATCTGCTAAATTGGAGTGCAGACATAAAATTGAAGTGACATTAATAGATTACCTGGAGTTGATTTGCATTTTCAGAGTTATTATGGGCGTGGGTAACAGGACTAACAGGCACAGCCGTCTATGTAGGGCCTTAATGATGTTTCTGATTACGTTCTCATCACTACCGGCAGCTGGGAAAATAAGTAAAGCCTTGTCATCACAGATTTGGACGATAAATGAACAGACTTGATCAAGGGGAGACGTATGGAAATGAGCAAGATGCAGACCTTTATCAGAGCTGATCGTCTCACACTTCCAACATACAGCAGATACCTCACTGTGATCACAGATGATTTAATACTCACACAGCTTTGTAAGTGAAACATAATCCTGCATGAAGGATAACGCTGTTAAACATTGTTATGTTACTTCAAACTGAGTGTGTGTATGTTAAGTTGAAGCTGCTGTTTATCTTATGGTTCATTCTTCGTTCCTTTTCCTTTCCAAGACCACATATTGGAATGCAATTAGTTGCATTCAAATTGCATCATGGAGTTGCATATATACAGTACTGTAGGCTATATACTGTGTATATGGTTATTTATAGCCCAGTTGTCGTTGCACCAAACAGTTGTAACATGAGAAACCTGTGTGACTAATTAATCAAGTACTTTACCTCCAGCATTTCTATTTCTCTTCATTTATTTTTCTCCACATCGCTGTCTTTCAGATCAATACAAGGAAAGCTTTGCTATTTTGAGAGTATTTCATGCTCCGCTTGGGCCAGATGTGCTATAAAAATCCCCTTCCTTGATATACCTAAAAATATTATTGTACTATGCTGATCTTGCAGTAAATCTTGAACATATCTTGGTCTTGGAAAGTCTGAGTCTAAATGCATTAACTGCAGTTTAACTTGAATAAATCCTAGCAGCATTTCAGGGTCACAGCAACCCACATAAGTAAAGGCAGCACATTTATAGTGCATCTTTTATCTGGCATATCTCTGTTGAGCCTTGAGCAGAGAGCTGAGAGCGAGGGTGTCTGGTGTTTGTGTCTCTCTCCTCTCTGATCCTCAACTCTGGTCTGCAGCTTGGCAGATGGGCAGAGTGGCAGGGGGCCCCTGGCCCTTTAACATGGTGGGCAGCTGGGCCAGAGCTGGGCCAGTGCTGGGCCGGGGCACATCTGACGAGTGGGCTCCCGAGTTGGGCAGGGACGGGGCAGAGCACGGCTGTGGCGATGGTGGTGGGCGGCTCGCAGGCTGAGCAGGGGTGAGGGGGGTCAGAGCAGTGAACCTGGCCAAGGCCCCGACTCTCTCAGGCCTGTCGAGCTGCCAGGCAGCTTGCCTGCCAGCCTGCCCTTTTCTGTGGCCGTGCTAAATGGGGATAGGACAGGCCTCCAAGGCAGAAAGGATTTAACTGACATGCTGGAGTTTCTCTGTAAATAACCTGCTACTCCTATCTATCTCACCTCATTTGGCACTGTCGCCTGCACTTGTGTGTGTTTCTGAGTGTGTATGTGTGTGTGTGTGTGTGTGTGTGTGTGTGTCTGTGTAGTCTTATTTTTATTCACTCCTGTGATGGTCTGTGATACTTGTCACCTGTCAATAAACCTGAGAATGTTTCCCCCTATGTTCAGCCATACCCATTTTTTCCCTGCCTATAACTGCACAGATGATGGAAAGTAATTGCTAATTCAGAATTTTCTTTGCTATCTAACACTGAGCCATTGAACAGCCAATATGAGGAAAATGGGCAAGTCAGATTGTCACCTTGCCAGCACATATGTCGCTCAGAAGTAATGAAGAAACAAACACACGCATTCTCACGGTTGCTCAAAATCAGACACAGAACACATATTACTAATTCATCAAATGTTATTTATTATCCCATGTAGCTCTGAATTATGTATGTAACATCATCAGTCTTTGGTCCAGCAACGGTAATGTAAGCCCTTTAGAGTCTCCTGAGGCTTTTATTCTCTCTAGCCAATGTAGACATTCTTACATAGCAGCACACACATGTACTCAAATGAGTATGCAAGCTCATTTTATGTGCACACATCTATGCACACTCACACACGCGCAAGTCCAAACACACATAAACACCAGGTACTAACGTACATACTTGCCCTGGCTCTATGCTAACATAAATCCAGCAAGCAGTTGTAAAGATGGTATTGTTCAGGTGTAATTTGTCCCCGCTCCCCTGTGTAGCCTACAGACTCGTACTCTCTCTGTGCAGCTCCTTCCTTCTCCCTGCATCTTTCTCTCTCATAAACACACTCTGCTCCCTCCCTTTCTATCTTCCTCCCTCTCTGTCTCTCTTTTGCTCGCCATCCCTCTCTTTTGCCAAACTAATGCTCTCACTCGCTCTTCCCTTGAGGGAGAACAAAAAAGTAGCTGGCTTCTAGGTAATGAAGCCCTTCAATGTGATCTGCATAAGATTGCCTCCCTAGCCGGCCTGGCTGCCTAGCCCCGATGAATAGCAAAAGACTCTCAATAAGATCAAGGACAAAAAGCAGCCCCCTCCTTAGCCACACTGCTGTTTCTTAAACAAAGTCACCCCTTTTTGCAGCAACCACGAGGCAGAAAGGGAAGAAAAATGAAAAGGAGGGAGGTAAATGACAAAGTTGATGAAAGGGAAGTTAAATGAGAAGAAGTGTGTGCATGTTTGTGTGCGCCCTTATACGCTTGCTAGTTGGTGCGTGCCTGTTTTTATAATGTCAGTGAGGAGAAGAAGGGTGTGAATAGTCAAGGTTGTAACTAATGGCATCCTCTGTGTCATCACAATGACAGGATGTGATTTGATGGATTAGAAGAACGATTCAATGGAAACTGAATCTGAAATGTATTTAGCCAAATAACAGTTTTATTGATTTAGGTGAAGCGATTTTTATTTTAATGTTTCACTTAGATGAGAATTAGATGAAAATCTTACAACCCATCATATCTCAGGCTACAGCCTGGTTTTAATTTAAAACCTGTCATGAAAATTTTTGCAGCATCAGAATGCATGTGACACTCCTCTTTGGGATTCACACGGTCACACACTGCTGGTCGTTGTATTAAAGTTGAATACAGTCACACCATGAACAGAACCAGAAGCAGGAATGATGAAACAGTGTTTAAGCAAAGCATGAGTTCACATGCTCAGGAGCAGTTTCCCACTCGACTCCCCTGTTGTGCTGCTGAGCTTAGCAGGGGACCTTCACATCCATGACACTGCAAGTTTTACAGTGTTCTAGTGAATAACACTTTTGGCGGTTTTCGAAAATTGTTGTTAGGACTTTTGATAAAGGGAATTACAGTACACCTGTATTTGTATGCAAAAAAAAAAAAAAAACAAAACAAAACAAAATAAAATAAAATAAAATAAAATAAAATAAAATGATATAGTCTTAAATTCATTTTAGAATCTTTAGAATCTGACTGTGAACCAGACTATGGGAATTTTTATGATATTAATTGGCTGCTCTGCCTTTTTTCTACATATTTGTACAAGTGAAACTACATTGGAAACAATTGGGAATTTCTCATCACACTGGCAGATTTTTTTTTCACTTAAGAAAACAAGATTTTAAGACTTAAGATGAGGTTAAATTGGCTTGATAAGATGGACACTGTTTGCAGTGTGTGTTTTGTTTTTATCGATTAGACCTTTACTTTATGATAGTTTAAGAATATTAAAGTATAGCTGTGAGGAGCAATTTATGGGATCCAAGCATAATGCACTGCACATTCAACTTAATGTGACCTTCAGAATGAATTTGAGTTTAAATTTGAATTCATGAATTCATGCCATATCAGCATTTTTATTCATGTGGGGAAAAAAGCAAGATTGCATGGGATTGGAGCCCATGACCCTGGGGTTGAACTGTAAGTTCTCTGTGCACTGCACTAAGAAGACTGTTGTACTAAAGGCATGTTTGTTAGGTCAACAAAATTTTGGATCAATTTTAAATTAATTTTGTAATGAGCCATGCCCACTTAAATCAATACTTACCAAAATGTACCAAAAGATTGTGTATACTTAATTTTGTAATAATCCATTTGGCCTTTCATGCAATATAAACATTTTGCATTGGTGGTGCCCCCCAGGATTGAAACACAACATGTTTTGTTGCAGAAGGTTCGCAAACAATCCTAAAATGGCATTTCAAATTTCATATTGATATTTCAATGCAGTAGCTAATAATTGTTTGGGACAAAATGCAAAATAGTGGGAGATCTTCCAAGGGAAATCTTCACAGTGGAAGTTCATTACATAGATAGATGCATTTGGATGCAGGAAATCCAGGTGCAAGTGCTATGGTTCATAGTTTATAGGCAACAATGTAAATATGTTATTATAGCGACCACCATCTGGCCAATTTATAACTTTTTTTTAATGTGGGGGTGGGGTGGGGTGGGGGTCCAACATCTCTGCCAAGCTTGGTCGCTGTAGCTCTTACAGTTTCTGAGATCCAGATACTTTTAGTAGGGAAGACTGGAAAGAATCAATCGTCCAACCACTTATGAGAAGGCTACAGCTCCTTCGGTACCTGGAGCCCCAAAAAGAAACCACAGCAATTTTCCATCTAGAACTGAAGACTTCAAGAACATTTGTGAATATTCTCAAAATTTAGATGGCTTTAGATGACAGTCCCACAGTCTCACTGTCCCACATGCCAAATTCAAACATCCTCACTGTGTATGTGTGTATCAGTGTACTGTAGAATACGGGGTTGAATATTGTCTTTTGGGCAAATAAGACATTAGAAATAATGTAATAATGTAATAGTGTAAATAAGAAATTAGTTTTCACTTGGGTCAAAAGCTATGCTGGAGGACATTGTTATGACAATGTCAAATGTTAGAAATAACTGAATCCCCCAATATGACAGATAATCAGAACTGGCAATTGAAAAGGAGGAGAAAATAATCTAAATTCCCTCCTTGTGTGTGACTCTCTCTATGAGTGTATGTGTTTGTGTGTGTGTGAGTGTGTGAGTGTGTGTGTGTGTGTGTGTGTGTCCTCATCAGCTCCATTATATATCAACCCAAAGTGACAAGGGAATTTTTGAAGTCATGCTGGTGAGTGGGAGGTCCTCTCTGCATCATCGCTATAGCAGAACGAGGCGAGGAGGGCTCCAATTCGCACCTCAGACTTGGCAAACGCTTACTCATATCTGCTCGGATGCCAGAATGCTTTCTCACACGCATTTTTCAGTTCAGAGCCGTGGCTCACCTATTAATTATTCAAGAGGAGAGTTGTGGATATTTAATGTGGTGTTGTAGGGCCTTTTTCTCTGCACTTTCCTGCTCTGCATTCCTCCCTGTGTGCCACTCTGCTTCCACTTCCCACTGTATCTTTTATTGTGTGGTATGTCATTCCCACTTACTCTCCTCTTTTTTCACAAAGCCAGAACTTTTGGCTCTACGGCTCTAGGATCCAAAAATACAGAGGATAAGTTGGCATGTGTGCAGGCGTGTGCACACTCGTGCTCGTGCAGGCATTGCTTGAGTGTGTATGAGCGAGTGTTTTAGGCCGTGCAGCCTTGTCTTGCTCCAGGTGGTTTTACAGTGTTGAGCAGCGAGAACAGGATCCTCTGCACTCTCATCCCTCCACGTCTGCATTATTAATTGTCTGAGGTACCAACCATAGCTGTTTGGCTCCCGCGGGCGCCCACATAGTGCTCACTCCCTAAAATTAAAAGCAGAGATTGCATCCCATTGAAAGACATAATAACAGTCTTTAAAGTCACATTAAAAACTCTTTATTCTCACAGAGTAAACATTTCAACTCCAGTGGAAAACAAGAATAAAGCTGAGGTGGGGAAAGACAGAATGAATGCTCTCCAAATATCTCCTGAGTAAATACACATGCAAATGCACTGGCATCTTGTTATTATTGTAGTTCTTAATATTACTTTTTTTTTTTATTACTTGGTTATTTGTGGTTGAACACACCTCACTGTGGCTAGAAGGAAGATTCATGTGGCACCGCCGGTGACAGAGGGGATTGGTCAATGCAACATACAGTAAATGGAAAGGGGGTGGGGGTGGGGGGGGGTGGAGTGGGGTGGGGTTCACATTCATCAAGGTGGCGGAGATTTGAGACGAGACAGTCCCATCCAATCACCAGCAGAGAATAAAGGGGAGAGGCATAAAAGTCCACACAGCAAGGTCATTTGAAAAAGAAGCTGATAAGACGAAAGGGATCAAATCTCCAGTACGCTGAGGCCCTCCACTTGATGTCTGTCCCCATTAACTAAAGCCCTCGCCTGGCTTGTACACTCGCTGCCACGCCTCGCCTGTCTCTTACAATGAAAGGGACAGAAGAAAAAAAAAATAGCACCCTGCCTTGTAGATGCCTTTATTGCTTTTATTATTTTGTCATCAAAATTTATGGTCGCACTTGTGCACTGATGACTTGTAATCCTAAATGGGTACATATTCCTTCATGTTGGATACTTGAAGAGGTGCTTGTTTGTCTCTGTCTTGGCAGTGGATCACAACTTTGTATTGTTACCTGCTTTTGAATTAAATGTGATGTTGGTTTGATAGATAAACTTGGAGAAGCATAAAATCTGGATGCCATACACTTGATTTTTCATCTTGATTTGTTTTCTTTATTCCTTTTAAAGCAATAATCCACAACCTTTTCACATAAAAATGTCTGTGTTATTACTTTCAGCAGTTTAATGTCATGCAACCTTAAAGCTTTTACATTTACTGTATAAACACTTTTAAGCAGGTTCCTCTCTCCTGGGATAAATCTTCTGCAGCACAGGGAGTGATGTGTTTTATGTTTACAGGAGTAATAGCAGTGTTTTGGGAGGTTTGGGAAAAAAATATGAGAAGGTAGAAGGGAGAAGTCACCACCTACATTGAAGACTCTATTTTTGTGAATCAAAAGCGCACAGCAGAGCCTGTGGTCAGACACATATGGCACAACTGCGGGGAATACATTATCAGTGGGCGTGGTGGGTCCAGCCTCAGTCATGGCCGGTCAAATCATCCAATTTTCCTTCCCTTTTAAAGCACTGCTGCTATGGCGATATGACAATTTCCTGTTGGAGAGAACTTTTGTTTATTTTTCCCAGTTTCTCCCAACAGGAAGCTGATGTTCTTATATCACAGGTGCAGAATCGTCATGAGGTAATAATAGGCCATTAAATTAAATTTGCTTTTTAGGATATAGCATGTTTGATTACCAAGTTGCTCTGGTCTGAGTAGAACCATATCCGGTAGAAATCCAAGAGAAAAGGGATTCCCAAAAGAACGAATGTATAAATTGGGAATGAGAGATGGGAAGTTACTCAAACACAAATGCTAGATCGCCTACTGTATATAGTCTGCATATAGCCAACTTTTTAGTTTTTCATTCCTCTATATGCACCAATTTTAAGTACTGTACTTGTTTTTTTTTTTTTTGTTTGTTTAGTTTTTTTTTTTTGTTTTTTTCAAGTAGTATCTCATCTCTCATTTTTGAGAAAGTGGAGACTAGGCAGAATCAAAACTGGCCAATACATCACCCACATAAGATTTTGAGTAGGATCTGTTCATGCACGCATTGTCCAGTAAAGCTGCAAAAATAGCAAAGTGCATGCTTGCGTAAAGTCAAGCTCACAGCAAGTCACCAAAATACCAAGGAGACGCAGCAGTCAAGGAAAAAAAAAAATAGTGTGCACTCATTGAATATCCCACTTCCCTGGCACAAAGCCCCACCATCCACCATGCTGTAACCAAAATAAAGCCTTGAGTATCCTGAGGACATGTTCCTTCAAAATACCAAAACGACTGCTTATCACCAAATGTGTCATAACAGTCAGGAAAAGTGAGAATCCTGCAGATTATCACTCACTTAAATAGTGATATTTTTGTATTTATTTCATTTTTTTATGAGGCACTTGCACTGAACTTGAGACTATTCCTGGTTCCATACATTGTTTCGGAGTGTTTTGCTGCTCTCCTGCTGACTTTTGGTGGCATCATACAGTCTTCTTTTTTGCTCTGGCTGTTTATATTATTAGA